>NC_012876.2:30960950-31004581 GCF_000003195.3 Sorghum bicolor | reverse complement strand
CACGGGTTTGTGCCTAATGCACCATAGGCTAAGAAACTATTTTGGACGCACGCGATGGTACTGCTTGGTGAAGAGGCTAATGTGGAATCTTGGTTCTATCTATTTGAAGATAGTTCTAATCTTGATGCAAGATAGGTGCACGTTTTGCATGGAACATACCATATGCTCAGAAATCAATTTGGACACACCCGATGGAACTGTAGATGCACCCGATGGAACTACTAGATGAAGTGTATCATATGGAATCTCGCTTCAGTCCAGTTGGAGATAGTATTAGTTTCGGTGAAAGATAAGTGCATGGTTTGTGCCCAGTGCACCATAGGCTCAGAAACCGTTGTGGAAGTTCCCGATGGTACTCCTAGGTGAAGAGGCTCAAGTGAAAGCTCGGTTCGGTCTGTTTGGAGATAGTGCTAATCTTGATGCAATATAGGTGTACGGTTTGCAAGGAACATACCATATTCTCGAAAATCATTTTGGACGCACCCGATAGAACTCCTAGATCATGTGTGTCATATGGAAACTTGCTTCAATCTGTTTGGAGACAGTGTTAGTTTAGGTGCAAGATTGGTGCATGGTTTGCGCATAATGCACCATAGGCTCGGAAACCATTATGGAAGCACCCGATAATACTCCTAGGTGAAGAGGCTCAAGTGGAAGGTCGGTTCGATCTGTTTGGAGATAGTGCTAATCTTGATGCAAGATAGGTGCACGGTTTGCATGGAACATACCATATGCTAAGAAATCCATTTGGACGCACCCCAATAGAACTCCTAGATGACATGTGTCATATGGAATCTCGCTTTGGTCTGTTTGGAGACAGAGTTAGTTTTGGTGCAAGATAGGTACACAGTTTGCGCCTAATGCATCATAGGCTAAGAAACCATTTTGGATGCACCCAATGATAATCCTAGGTAAAGGGGCTCAAGTGGAAGCTCAGTTTGCTTTGTTTGGAGATAGTGCTAATCTTGATGCAAAATAGGTGCACGAATTGCATCGAACGTACCATATGCTTAGAAATATATTTGGAAGCACCAAATAGAACTCCTAGATGATGTGTGTCATATTGGATCTCACTTCGGTCTCTTTGGAGATAGTGTTAGTTTCGGTGCAAGATAGGTACACGGTTTGTGCCTAATGCACCATAAGCTAAGAAACTATTTTGGACGCACGCGATGGTACTCCTTGGTGAAGAGGCTCATGTGGAATCTTGGTTCTGTCTGTTTGGAGATAGTTCTAATCTTGATGCAAGATAGGAGCATGGTTTGCATGGAACATACCATATGCTCAGAAATCAATTTGGACACACCCGATGGAAGTGTAGATGCACCCGATGGAACTACTAGATGAAGTGTATCATATGGAACCTCGCTTCGGTCCAGTTGGATTTAGTATTAGTTTCGGTGCAAGATAGTTGCATGGTTTGTGCCTAGTGCACCATAGGCTCAGAAATGAATGTACCATATTCTCAGAAATCAATTTGGACGCACCCGATAGAACTCCTAGATCATGTGTGTCATATGGAATCTCGCTTCAATCTGTTTGGAGACAGTGTTAGTTTAGGTGCAAGATTGGTGCATGGTTTGCGCATAATGCACCATAGGCTCAGAAACCATTACGGAAGCACCCGATGATAATCCTAGGTGAAGAAGCTCAAGAGGAAGGTTGGTTCGATCTGTTTGGAGATAGTGCTAATCTTGATGCAAGATAGGTGCACTGTTTGCATGGAACATACCACATGCTAAGAAATCCATTTAGACGCACCCCAATAGAACTCCTAGATTACATGTGTCATATAGAATCTCGCTTTGGTCTATTTGGAATCAGAGTTAGTTTTGGTGCAAGATAGGTACACAGTTTGCGCCTAATGCATCATAGGCTAAGAAACCATTTTGGATGCACCCGATGATACAACTGGGTAAAGGGGCTCAAGTGGAAGCTCAGTTTGCTTTTGTTTGGAGATAGTGCTAATCTTGATGCAAGATAGGTGCACGAATTGCATGGAACGTACCATATCCTTCGAAATATATTTGGAAGCACCCAATAGAACTCCTAGATGACGTGTGTCATATAGAATCTCACTTCGGTCTCTTTGGAGATAGTGTTATTTTCGGTGCAAGATAGGTACACGGTTTGTGCCTAATGCACCATAGGCTAAGAAACTATTTTGGACGCACGCGATGGTACTGCTTGGTGAAGAGGCTAATGTGGAATCTTGGTTCTATCTGTTTGGAGATAGTTCTAATCTTGATGCAAGATAGGTGCACGTTTTGCATGGAACATACCATATGCTCAGAAATCAATTTGGACACACCCGATGGAACTGTAGATGCACCCGATGGAACTACTAGATGAAGTGTATCATATGGAATCTCGCTTCAGTCCAGTTGGAGATAGTAATAGTTTCGGTGAAAGATAAGTGCATGGTTTGTGCCCAGTGCACCATAGGCTCAGAAACCGTTGTGGAAGTTCCCGATGGTACTCCTAGGTGAAGAGGCTCAAGTGAAAGCTCGGTTCGGTCTGTTTGGAGATAGTGCTAATCTTGATGCAATATAGGTGTACGGTTTGCAAGGAACATACCATATTCTCGAAAATCATTTTGGACGCACCCGATAGAACTCCTAGATCATGTGTGTCATATGGAAACTTGCTTCAATCTGTTTGGAGACAGTGTTAGTTTAGGTGCAAGATTGGTGCATGGTTTGCGCATAATGCACTATAGGCTCGGAAACCATTATGGAAGCACCCAATAATACTCCTAGGTGAAGAGGCTAAAGTGGAAGGTCGGTTCGATCTGTTTGGAGATAGTGCTAATCTTGATGCAAGATAGGTGCACCATTTGCATGGAACATACCATATGCTAAGAAATCCATTTGGACGCACCCTAATAGAACTCCTAGATGACATGTGTCATATGGAATCTCACTTCAGTCTGTTTGGAGACAGAGTTAGTTTTGGTGCAAGATAGGTACACAGTTTGCGCCTAATGCATCATAGGCTAAGAAACCATTTTGGATGCATCCAATGACAATCCTGGGTAAAGGGGCTCAAGTGGAACCTCAGTTTGCTTTTGTTTTGAGATAGTGCTAATCTTGATGCAAGATAGGTGCACGAATTACATGGAACATACCATATGCTTCGAAATATATTTGGAAGCACCCAATAGAACTCCTAGATGACGTGTGTCATATAGAATCTCACTTCGGTCTCTTTGGAGATAGTGTTAGTTTTGCCGCAAGATAGGTACATGGTTTGTGCCTATTGCACCATAGGCTAAGAAACTATTTTGGACGCACACGATGGTACTCCTTGGTGAAGAGGCTCAAGTGGAATCTTGGTTCTGTCTGTTTGGAGATAGTTCTAATCTTGATGCAAGATAGGTGCACGGTTTGCATGGAACATAACATATGCTCAGAAATAAATTTGGACAAACCCGATGGAACTCTAGATGCACCCGATGGAACTACTAGATGAAGTGTATCATATGGAATCTCGCTTCGGTCCAGTTGGAGATAGTAGTAGTTTCGGTGAAAGATAAGTGCATGGTTTGTCCCCAGTGCTCCATAGGCTCAGAAATCGTTGTGGAAGTTCCCGATGGTACTCCTAGGTGAAGAGGCACAAGTGAAAGCTCGGTTCAGTCTGTTTGGAGATAGTGCTAATCTTGATGCAAGATAGGTGTACGGTTTGCATGGAACGTACCATATTCTCGGAAATCAATTTGGACGCACCCGATAGAACTCCTAGATCATGTGTGTCATATGGAAACTTGCTTCAATCTGTTTGGAGACAGTGTTAGTTTAGGTGCAAGATTGGTGCATGGTTTGCGCATAATGCACCATAGGCTCAGAAACCATTATGGAAGCACCCGATAATACTCCTAGGTGAAGAGGCTCAAGTGGAAGGTCGGTTCGATCTGTTTTGAGATAGTGCTAATCTTGATGCAAGATAGGTGCACGGTTTGCATGGAACATACCATATGCTAAGAAATCCATTTGGACCCACCCCAATAGAACTCCTAGATGACATGTGTCATATGGAATCTCGCTTTGGTCTGTTTGGAGACATAGTTAGTTTTGGTGCAAGATAGGTACACAGTTTGCGCCTAATGCATCATAGGCTAAGAAACCATTTTGGATGCACCCGATGATAATCCTAGGTAAAGGGGCTCAAGTGGAAGCTCAGTTTGCTTTGTTTGGAGATAGTGCTAATCTTGATGCAAAATAGGTGCACGAATTGCATGGAACGTACCATATCCTTCGAAATATATTTGGAAGCACCCAATAGAACTCCTAGATGATGTGTGCCATATAGAATCTCACATCGGTCTCTTTGGAGATAGTGTTAGTTTTGGTGCAAGATTAGTACACGATTTGTGCCTAATGCACCATAGGCTAAGAAACTATTTTGGACGCACGCGATGGTACTTCTTGGTGAAGAGGCTCATGTGGAATCTTGGTTCTATCTGTTTGGAGATAGTTCTAATCTTGATGCAAGATAGGTGCACGGTTTGCATGGAACATACCATATGCTCAGAAATCGATTTGGACACACCCGATGGAACTGTAGATGCACCCGATGGAACTACTAGATGAAGTGTATCATATGGAATCTCGCTTCAGTCCAGTTCGAGATAGTATTAGTTTCGGTGAAATATAAGTGCATGGTTTGTGCCCAGTGCTCCATAGCCTCAGAAACCGTTGTGGAAGTTCCCGATGGTACTCCTAGGTGAAGAGGCTCAAGTGAAAGCTCGGTTCGGTCTGTTTGGAGATAGTGCTAATCTTGATGCAAGATAGGTGTACGGTTTGCATGGAACATACCATATTCTCGGAAATCAATTTGAATGCACGCGATAGAACTCCTAGATCATGTGTGTCAAATGGAAACTTGCTTCAATCTGTTTGGAGACAGTGTTAGTTTAGGTGCAAGATTGGTGCATGGTTTGCGCATAATGCACCATAGGCTCGGAAACCATTATGGAAGCACCCGATAATAATCCTAGGTGAAGAGGCTCAAGTGGAAGGTCGGTTCGATCTGTTTGGAGATAGTGCTAATCTTGATGCAGGATAGGTGCACGGTTTGAAAAATGTTAAGTTTTATTTTCTGATATTTTGAGCATGTGTAAAAATTTTGTTCTTTAGCTAATAAGTAGAATTTCCATGATTTTTAGGACTTTATTAATATGTCCAAAAATCACCAAAATTTGTGGGGAGTCTCTAAATATTATTCTCTGGCTTCACACAAAATTTGGTGGCATTTGGATAATGTTTGAATAAAATATTATTAAACCCTTAATTAGTAATTAAATAATAATTCTAGAATAATTAAATAATAATTAGTTAAATTCTCAAAATTAGGATTTGAGTGATTTTGGGATTGTGTGATGACCTGAGGTCATTAATTCTAATGACCTTTGGCATTTAATTATTGTTTGGCATCAATGCTTAATTAATGTCATTAATACTTAATTAAGAGTTAATTAAGGTAAAAGGGATTAATAATTAGTTAATTAAGGATAATTATGAATTAAGAGGAGTCTTAGTTTACAAATGCAACCTCTTGGGTAAAGCCACTAAGATGATAAACAACTTTAATTATTAATTAGTCTGTATTGCACCGAGAAGGCCAGTTGTACTTAACTTGGTCCTTCTTACATATTTGTCATACGCATATCATGAGCATCCATCATTTTGCGTATAGTGCACGTGACCGAAGGAGCGACCGTTGAACCGAACCCCGAGGTCGGTGCTCCGTTCGAGGAAGTAGGATCCGAGACTTGGGAAGTCTCCAAGGGTCCCTTTCAGCTCTGCAACCAAGGCAAGCCCCGGATGCATTAGCCCCTCCTTGAATGTTTTAAATCTTTTATCACTTATGAATTGAAAATGCTGCATTAGATAGTTGAGAATTGGGTTAACCTACTTGCTGCATTTACTACCTTGATCTTTGTTATCTTGTCCTTTGCACCTGTTTTAATTGAAAATCGCGTAGTGATGCTTAGCCCTGCTACTAGATAGGCTTTCAAATAAGAAAGTTTGAAGGGTTGTTGTGGAATACACTTATGCTTAATGATATTTCAATTTGAGACCGGTCGGTGGACTTGCTTTAAGAATGGAGTCTTAAAGTAGTGTCTCCAACTGTGTCGATTAAGGACCGGTCCGTTGATGGCCCGCTGGGTTGAGAATTTATAGTACTAGCCACTTACCCTCGGTAAGCCCGATCTTGTGATCCCTCGATGCGAACAGCTACTCGCGCACTGGGCGTGGAGCGATGGCGAGAGTAGTGTGTACCCACCTTACGGATCTGAGATGACCGGAAAACATCTAGATCGGCTGTAGGATGGTGGAGTACTGTGCTCTCGGGTGCCGCGAACCTAGTCAAATTTGGGGAGAGCTTGATTTGGGTTGACATATGCAAGATTTGGTTCTACATATGTTGGGTGGTTAGGAACCCCAGCTGGATTGCTAAGCGGTTCAAATCGTCGTTGCTCCCCGATTGGGAGACTCAATCCAGTGACCCTCATCGTAGCTAAATATGCAACTAAGTGATAAAATGAGAAAGGGGGGAATGTCTCATGAGGTTCGGATCCCAATTCCCGAACTCAGAGTGAC
Organism: Sorghum bicolor; assembly: GCF_000003195.3. Lineage (NCBI taxonomy): Eukaryota > Viridiplantae > Streptophyta > Magnoliopsida > Poales > Poaceae > Sorghum > Sorghum bicolor. The sequence goes on along the minus strand of NC_012876.2, from coordinate 30,997,979 downwards.
ATGAAGCTATGGCCGTTGGATAGATAATACTTTGATTAAGGACTAGGAACTTACAGACTTGTCTGTGAGAAGCAACTAGATAGACTGTCATCGAACTCCTCGACCTCTTAAGGAGAGGAATTCGTGGGTAAAACTTGAAAGTAAGGATGCACTATTAGTAAGTTTTTTAGCAAAACACTTTGACTCCTTGCTCAGCCACTCCTTGTCTACCCCAAGCCTGCATTCCTATTTTCTCCTCTTTTTCCGCCGGGTAAGTCTTGTTGAGTACTCCCGTACTCAGGGTTTTATAACCCCTGTTGCAGGTGAAGCTCAGGAGCCGACTTGTTTCGGACCCTGTTGTGTGTCCGTCGTCGAGGTTGACGACGAGGAAGAGTGAGCGTGACCCATGGGCAGGGTCTGTAAATTTGTAACCTATGTACTAAAGTTTAAGTTGCTCCGCTGGACCTGGCTTGTAATAACACTCTACTATTTGGAAGAACTTCTTTTGTAAATTAAGTTATGTAATACTTCCGCTGTTTTACTCTGAAATATTATTTGATCTTATATCGTCTGTGATACTGCAATGTCTTCGCAACGAGTGATCCTGGTGTTAAGGTGGCCACTGGCTATCCTGTAAGGGCGAGAAGAAGAAATTTTCGATAATTGACCACTGCTGGTGGTCAAGACGAACTTGTTTGATACGCCCCAGGTAACGGTGGAATGAGCATCCTGAGATGCTCATCGGACTTCTAGAGTGGGAGGATCCCCGGCATCACCGTCAGAGGTCCTTGGGACAATGACAGGTGTCAGTGGGCCCAAACACTTAGGAGATTCTGCCACAGCTGGTATCAGAGCATTCGTTGCTAGGATGATTGCTGTGTCCTTTGAAAAACTTCAAAACTCATTTGGATCCAATACTATAAACTTGCCTATTTTGAGTCCAAGTGCTTTAGTCCTATCTTACCCCTGTCTATAGGCCTTCTTAGAATTTTTGAAGTGGTGTGGTGGAGCAACATAAAGTATTGCCCTATGTTATAAAGTTTTAAGTAACCCCGTTATGAATGGCTGATAGGAATCGTAAGTACGTGCATGCATCATGATATATCACTTGGTTAAGTTCCTTCCTCCTTGTTCGGGTTGGGTTGTATAGAATCAATCCCATTCTTGGTAACCTTTAAGGTCTCCCTTACTAATCCAAACTGTTATGAATTTCATGTGGTAACAAGTACATATGACTCTTGTAGCAGATGTCGATGCGTACACGCGGATCTGATGGAGCCGGGACATCTCAGGGAGGGGATGACATCCCCAACCCTCCACCTGCTCCACCTTCCCTGGCTGATGCCATTGCTGTTCTTTTGAGTGCCACTACTGACAACGCTCGCTTGCTGCGCGAGTTAGCACAACGCCAACCACATGTCACAGAACCGACCAAATTATAAGAGTTCAAGTGTAGAAAACGATCGACAAGCAATCAAGTTTCCAAACTTGAGCCCATATAATCCCGGTAGTCAATTGAAATCACGAAGGACTTCAAACCAACTTGCAACAAACCAAGATCGTAATAATTCAACATAAACACAGCGAATGTTACATAGCCATTCATTGCCGTCGAAGCGGCACCACATCAGAGTTATTAAGTTATTACAACACAAGTTCGGAGTAGCGGAAGCAAAATAATTACACACACTAGTTCAAAGTTCAGTTCACAAGTTTCTTATTACTGCCAAAGTCTATACCATCCTTCCAAAAGCATCAGATACGGGATTGTTTAGAGAACCGTGCCCAACGGTTAGTCCTCATCCCCAGCGGGATGGAGACAGGTCTTGCAGAAACCGTCATAGAAGATGTCATCTGCAACAAGTGGGAATAAACCCTGAGTAAGAGAATGTACTCAGCTAGACTTACCCGTCTAGTAAAACATAAAAGACACCAAGGATCATGCAAGGCCAAGATATACAAGTAGAGCTGGTTGACTCGACATTTTGCCAAAAGCCTTTATTAAGACTACCCAAATTTAAGAGCATCATATTTGTATATCATCAGCCTACCACTAGATTAGCACCTGTACTACACACATCACTTGATTATTACAAACAATAGTAACCATATCATGTTCATCATATGTTCTTCTTGCTATCATCATTATCATGAACCAAGTTCATTAGTGAATGCTACGTTTGCCGCTGCTCTGTCAAGTTCTCACTAATCGGGAGAGACGGCGATTCGAATCGAATTCCTATCCAGCTGGAGGGTTATTCCTAGCACTCACCCAAGCATCCCCCGTCGGAGAGCCAACGGGTCACCTTTGGTACGACTCACGAATCGCGGCTCCGATCAGCGCCGCACTCCCAGGGCTACCACTCTGCCAGGGAGGTCAGGAATTTTAACTCACCTGCCTTTGGGCTTACGCCAATGGTCCCCCGCACACCGCACTTCCTCCGGTAGTGCGCACTTTATACTTGCCGGTCTTCCGGCCTGAGTCATACTACTCGGCTTCGCGGTCGGAACGAGTTATCCGGCCAACTAAGTGTCAGGCATGCGTTCAACATGACAAGAGGACGTACAACGATCGGTCCTTAGCTGCCATAGACGGAGTTACTACAAACTTGCAAAACTCCGCCCGGCTTAAGTCAAATTAATCAGGTTCCAGCCACGATAGCACATATAGACCATCGTGATCCGACATAACCATATATCGCGCAGGTGACAGGAAATCACCCGACTTCTACCGTTTAAGCATGGCTAAGCTGCTACTCGATTCTAACTCTATAACCAGGGTATGGTGAGTTATCTGGACAAGGATGGAGTAAAATGCAGCAAAGGTTTCATCACAACTCCTATACTTAATGCACCAATAGATATAACATAGTAAGTAAACTTTCAAAAGTAAAGGGAGGCTTAGAATGCTCCGGGGCTTGCCTTTCACGAACGAAGCTGGCTCATGATTCGGGCACTCAACTTCTTCTTCGGGCTCCTCGAGTCCGACTTGCTGGACCTCCACCTCTTGGTTGCCTTCCTGGCCTTCGGGGTTCGCTTGGAGCTCGAAGGAAACTGCCACGTCCGGTGCACCTATTGCATGCTCGGTGAATAAGAAGGTGTGCATATGAAAGAATGAATGCTTGACAACATAAGTAACTCACTGGACATTCATTTACGAAGTAACCTTCTAAGTTAACTTACAAGAAAACCACATGAATAAACAAACTAAGCAAGTTAACTTAATCAAAACCTTCCATGATACTAAAACAGCAAGCAACACAAAACAGGAGTAACTCAGTAAATAAATCATAACTAATGATAGACAGCTCCAACAAACATAATTGAAGACATTCTGGAAAGATTATGAAATTATCTACAAATCATCTTTAAACATCACAGCAAGATTCATAAATTAAACCAGTCATTTAAACAAGGTTCCAGGTTCTGTCCTAGAAAAACAGAGAGCACCTATTTCTGGAACCTAACTTGGAACAGCCATAACTTTTAAACTACTAGGCCAAATGACCCCAAATTTAAACCACAGCTAGTTCAATAAGTTTACAACAACTTTGATTTAGACAAGTTGCCCAGAAAACCAAATTATCATTAAGCAAACGTTAAATTACTCCCTTGCTGTCCAGAACAGCTTTTAACCCACTAATTAATTATTTAATGACATGACCAAAACACAAACCATGCCAACCACATGGCTTATGAGCACAAGCATATTATAAGACAACCAGAACACCAGAGGATAACCCCCAAACATTCACTTAACAAGGCATTTATTAATTAATTCTAGAAAAGAGCATAATTACAAGATACTAGCCAAAGTGCTCAGAAAAATCTACAAAAATTACAGAAGCACAAGGATAGCATCAAAGCATCACCATAAAAATTTTAGAGTAATTGCACATACCAAATTAAAGATATACATTTACCATATAGCTAGGTGCTTATTTCATAAATTCAGAAACATGACTTATATGGTGCCAAACAATAGATTTCAGATTATTTACATAAGAGGAATACCATAAACATGTTTTCTACCAAAGTAGAACACCAGGATAAGCACCAATTATTTTATATGATTTAATTAAAGAAACAAGCCAAAGTTCAATCATAAATTACATATCAGAGTTGTATTACTCCAAAAATCATGAAATATTTATCATAGCATTCCAGCATCACACAGAGTCTACAATAAAATTTTCATGGCAAACTAAGCAGTATAACCAGAGATATGAATTTATTCATGAATAACAGGATTAAATCCATAATAAATATTTTCCCAAAAAAACATAGTTCATTTTATATTTTTAGTAAAAACTAGCCATCTCAAGGAATACCACAAAATTGGTTTCACAATTTTTGGATCTTAGAAACAGGAGATATTTTTTTTACAAAAACAGCTCAAACCCTAATTTAAACAAAGGAGAAGGAGAGACTGACAGAGGGGACCCGCGAGTCAACGGACCCCACCTGCCAGCGACCCGGAAGCAGAGGCGCGACTTGACCGCCGGAGATCTCGTCGACGGCGAGGTCTCGGCGCTGGCCAAGGGCACCGTCGTGCTCTCCACAGCATTCCGCATCGAGCGGTACCCAAAACCCTAACTCTACTAGACTCTAGGCACCTCGCCCTCGCGAATGGCGGCACGGCGGTGGTGCGCGGCCGACCGCCGGTGTCTCTGACCGGAGACAGAGCGGAAGAGGATGCGGACGAGCATCAACATGACCTAGCGGAGCTTTAGGGACAAGAATGAGGAGGAATGGTTGACTACAGAGCCCTGGCCACGACGCCGGTGACCATGGCGGAGCTCCGGCGAGGCAAGCTCGTGACGGAGAAGGCAATGCGGGCTCACCGAGGCTCGGCAGTCGCAGCCAACTTAACGACGGTGAAGTGGAGAGGCTGGCGGAGCACTGGGCGGAGTTGCTTGGCCGGAGACACGGAGACACGCGCGCGAGCTCGCCGAAGCAACGGCGGCGACGCGGAGACGACGACGCACGCGAGAGGGAGGGTACCGGAAGTGGAATGGCGTTGTCCACTCGACCGGGGCGCTGTGGCGAGCTGTAGGACGCGTCGAGGACTGACGTGCGGGACCAACGGCGACATACGGACGCCACGGGTCCAGACACGCGGAGACACCGACGAGCTCCCCCTGTCTGACGGCGGCTCCATTCAGTTCCCAAACCGACTGAAACTCGATTTTGCACGACGATTAACTCCTAAACCAATCGATGATTTTGCTGGCTAATTGCTCCATGCTGGAGAGCTACATGAGTACTCCAACATTGCTTACTAGATCAAAGCTTGATTCGGCCTAGAATTCAAACTGGAAGATGAACAATACCCCCTCGAGCAAATTGCAGAGATTCCAGACTTAGAAAATTTTCTAAGTGTTGGAAACAGCCCCAAATCTGCCTTGTGGGCCACTTTTGAGCTATTTGTGATCATTTTCATGAGATGGCCATAAAACAACTTTTGTTCCTTATAAAATTTGCTACAACTTTGCTGTAGGAAGTTTTGACATGCAAATATATTATGAAACACTTTTTAAAAGCCTAAAGAAAAGAGGTTTCTAGAGCCTATTTACACAACAATGACTTAAAGGCATATTTTGGAGAAGTGATCAACATGAACATTGTTCCCAAGGTTAAGTTAAGCATAGATAAACTAATTACCAAGGCATAGAGCACAAACACAATCATGGTTCACTCAAACATAAGCATAGTAAGCCCATTTGAGCAAATTTAAATCACAATTTTGCATAAAATGACATGGCTCAAGATAGATGATGATCATGATATGCTTTGAGTGGATGATGATGCTCATGCTATGCACAAGATTAATGCAACCATAACACTAGGGTGTTACAGCCCTCCCCCCTTACAAAAATCTCGTCCCGAGATTTGAAAGCTTACTGATTTTCGAAGAATGTTTTGTAAACTTCTTTTAAATAATCCTCCATCTCCCAAGTAGCATCTTCCTCCCCGTGGTTACTCCACAACACCTTGTAGAGCTTAACCACCCGATTACGAGTCTCCCGTTCCTTGCGATCAAGAATTGCTACGGGTTTCTCCTCATACACCAGGTCTGATTTCAACTTGATATCTCGAACTTCCACTCGTTCCTCCGGTACACGAAGGCACTTCTTTAATTGTGATACGTGGAAGACAGGAAAAATAGCTCGAAGCGCAACTGGAAGTTGAACTTTGTACGCCACATTCCCTTTCTTTTCAAGAATCCGATAAGGTCCCACATAATGAGGTGCAAGCTTTCGCTTGACTCCGAACCTTTGTACACCCTTCATCGGAGACACCTTGATATACACATAGTCACCAACTGAAAACTCAATCGGCTTCCTTCTTTTGTCGGCATAACTTTTCTGACGAGCTTGAGCAGCTTCCAGATGTTGCTGGATGGTACGGACTTTCTGCTCTGCTTCGTTCACGAAATCGATGCCATCATACCTTCGTTCTCCGGCTTCTACCCAATTCAACGGGGTGCGACACCTTCGACCATATAGGGCTTCAAATGGAGCCATCTTGATACTCTCCTGATAACTATTGTTGTAGAAGAACTCAGCTAATGGAAACCACTTAACCCAAGAACCTTTTGAAGAGAGAGCACATGCCCTCAACATGTCTTCTAGGATCTGGTTAACACGTTCAGTTTGACCTGCTGTTTGGGGATGATAAGCAGAGCTACGGACTAAATGAGTACCAATCTGCTCATGTAGACATTCCCAAAAACGAGCAGTGAACTATGGTCCACGATCTGATATAATAGTTCGAGGCACACCATACTGACGAACAATGTGCTCGAAATACAGTTCTGCATATTGATGTGGACGGTAGTCAGTTCAAACTGGAATAAATCGAGCAACCTTGGTCAAACGATCTACAATCACCCAGATGGAGTCATAACCCTTAACAGAAGTTGGGAGTCCACTGATGAAATTCATGCTGACTTCTTCCCATTTCCAACCAGGAATTAACAAGGGTTGAAGCAAACCAGCTTTCATGTGAACAGCCTTCACACGACAACAATTGTCACATCAGGCGACAAAAGCAGCGATCTCCTTTTTCATCTTTGTCCACCAAAACAAATGTTTTAGATCCTGATACATCTTGCTACTACCAGGATGGATAGACAATTTGGATGAATGAGCTTCAGACAAGATTTGATTTCGCAGCTCACGGTCTTTTGGGACCACTAACCGATCTTTGAACCAAAGAATTCCGTTCTCATCGACCCGGAAATGCTTGGTTTCTTCTTCCTTCATTTTCCTCTTTATATGGTGGATGCCTACATCTGTTTGCTGCAATTCGATGACTCGATTGCGAAGAGTACTCTCCAGAGAAGTCTGATTGAGCACAAGTGGATGCAGAAGATGTGACAACAACGGATCTTCCACTTGGATTGAGTGACAATGCGCTTTCCGACACAAGGCGTCCGCTACCACGTTTGCCTTGCCCGGATGATAGTGCACTTGTAGATTATAATCTTTAATCAACTCAAGCCACCTTCGCTGCCGCATGTTCAGTTCAGGTTGAGTGAAGATATACTTGAGGCTCTTATGATCGGTGTAGATATTACACAGATTACCCAGCAGATAATGCCTCCAGATTTTCAAAGCATGAACAACTGCTGCCAATTCTAAATCATGAGTGGGGTAATTGACCTCATGTTTTCAAAGTTGGCGCGAGGCATACGCGATAACGCGACCTTCTTGCATCAACACACAGCCTAAACCGATGCCTGACGCGTCACAAAAGACATCGAAGGGCTTCTCGATATCAGGTTGAGCTAGGACAGGAGCTGAGGTCAGCAATGTCCTCAACTTGTGGAATGCCTCTTCACACTCAAGCGTCCACACAAACTTCTCATCTTTCTGAAGTAATCGAGTCATAGGCTTGGATATTTTTGAGAATTCAGGAATGAATCGACGATAATATCCAGCCAGACCAAGAAAACTCCGAACCTCGTGTACCGAAGTTGGAACTTTCCAATCCAGCACTTCTTGCACCTTGGCTGGATCCACCGATATGCCTTCTTCAGATAAGACATGGCCCAAGAAAGGTACTTTCTTCAGCCAAAACTCACATTTGCTAAACTTGGCATAAAGCTGATGTTCGCGCAAACGCGACAACACTATACGCAGATGCTCTGCATGCTCCTCTTCATTGCAAGAATATATCAAGATATCATCAATGAAGACCACCACAAACTTGTCCAATTCGGGCATGAACACCGAATTCATGAGGTACATGAAGTGAGCAGGTGCATTTGTAAGACCGAAGGACATGACGAGATACTCATACAACCCATACCTCGTCGAGAAAGCTGTCTTAGGTACGTCTTCAGGACGGATCTTGATCTGATGGTACCCAGATCGCAAGTCAATCTTGGAGAATACCTTGGCTTTAGACAACTGATCAAACAAGATATCAATGCGAGGAAGAGGGTATTTATTCTTGATAGTCACCGCATTTAGGGGACGATAGTCCACACACATGCGCAACGATTGATCCTTCTTCTTCACAAAGATAGCCGGACAACCCCACGGAGACGAACTAGGACGGATAAGACCCTTCTGCAACAACTCATTCAGTTGGGTCTTAAGCTCAGCTAATTCGTTGGGTGGCATTCTATAAGGCCTTCTAGAGATAGGAGCGGTACCGGGAATCAATTCAATTTTGAACTCCACATCCCGATCCGGAGGAAGCCCGGGTAAATCGTCAGGAAATACATCCGGCAACTCACACACCACCGGAATGTCCTGGATAGCCTTAGATGTAACTGCATTCACAGTGCTACGGATTTGAATATCATGAGGGAGTTGCACTAGAAATGCCTCCTTGGTATCTGGGTCTTTCAACATCACTACACGAGTGGTGGTGTCGATAAGAACTCCATTGCCACTCATCCACTTCATCCCCAGAATTACATCTATGCCCACACCGGGTAGAACAACCAAATCAGCAAGAAACTGACGGCCTCCTATTTCTAGAGTTGCCCCCAAAACCACTTGATTGGTGGAAATATCATTTCCCGCAGCACTAATACAATAACTGCCCTTATCAAGTGTAATTGCCTTGATGCTATGCTTAGACACAAATTCAGAACTCACAAAAGAATGCGATGCTCCTGAATCAAAAAGCACAAGTGCGTCATGTTGATTGACCAGAAACTTACCAGCCGTAACTACCTCACCAACAGGGATTGCTTCTACCGTGGTGTAGTGAACACGCCCCTGACGGACGTTCCCCTGGTTGACCTTCTTTGGCAGGTAAGGGCAGTTGCTCTGCCAATGCCCGGTCTGATTGTAGTTCCAGCACGGACGGTTGGCAGGTGGAGTCTTGGCATAGTTGGGACCCGTGTTGCCCCTAGGAAGAGCAATAGAGTACCCCTTGCGAAAACCCGTCTTGGCCTGATTCTTCTTCACCGGAGGGCGGTACCGCTGGTTAGGCGTTGGGGCGCGGAACGGTGGCCTAGCTGCCACTGGAGCCTTGGACTGAGATGACCCTGCCCCGGCCTGAAAAGCCCTCTTGCGAGTCTTGGTCGCAGTGTACACAGTGTTATAGTTCTCTTGAGTGAGAGCATCACTGACAAACTCATTGAAAGTTGCACACTTAGTGCGGCCCATAGTCTTCAGCAACTTGGGACCCAAACCCCGCTTGAAACTAGCAATCTTCTTTGCCTCAGTGTTCACAAACTCAGGAGCATACCTAGACAAATGATTGAAAGCATGCAAATACTCCTTCAGAGTCTTGCTACCCTGAGTTAACTGCATGAACTCAGTATGCTTCATCTCCATGACACCAGGAGGAATAAAATGCCCTTTAAAAGCGTCATGGAAAAGATTCCAGTCAAGCACAGTGTCGGCTGGAAGAGCTTCCCGATACTGATTCCACCAGATGCCTGCTGGACCTTGCAGTTGATGAGCTGCATACTCTACCTTCAAACCTTCAGTCAACCGAAGCAAGCGGAACTTTTGTTCCACCGTGTTCAGCCATTCTTCAGCTTGAAGGGGTTCTTCAGCTTCTCTGAACGGTGGGGGCTTTGTATCCATGAAGTCCTTGAAGCTACTATACTGGTTAGGAGCTGGCCCTTCATGTGCATTACGACCACCCTGATTTGCCATCCGATTGATGGTCTCAGTGAGCATCCTCTGATTGTCCACCATCATTTGCATTAACTCAGCAGGATTGGATGGTGGAGGAGGAGGAGGTGGATTCATGTTTGCACGCTGTTCCGCACCTCGGGTGCCACGAGACATCTGTTAAGACACAGTCAGTGAGCATTGATGATGACAAGATTTGCCGCAGAAGAACTTATATTTATGCCTGAAAGTATTCGAGAGAATAACTTTACAGAAAAGGCACAATAATTAAATTCCACAAAACAACATCACCAATCCAACACATGACAAAGATATCCGCAATATGCACCAGAACGGGAAACATCGTCATAACATAACAAACATGTTAAGATTGCACATTGGGTCCATACAGTTGTTACACCATCACAGTACATGCCATGAGTCAAGGTCAAAGTTCCGGATTACAACATGGTTACAAAAGCACCATTGCTAACTAGCAGACTACAAAAGGTCCTCACATGACACTACCCACTACTCCCTACACTCCAGGCTCGTCGTCCGAGTCAGCGTCGAAGATCGCCTCTCCATCCTCGTCGCTAACTGGCTCAAGCTCCTCGTCCTCGACGTCCTCGTGCAAAGGTGGTGCAGCCGCTGCTGGTCCATCGACCTCCATACCATCATCATCAGCCACAATCACCTGAGGTCCCACCTCTGGATTCATGGGTATAGGGCGAGGAATAGGGTGTAGCAAGTTGTTGAGACGGTGAATCTCCACAAGACCAGCCTCAATCCGATCCTGCAGATAGTTCTCCCGCTCAAGCGACTGAACTCGGTGCATCTCCCAAGCTCTACGCCCGTTCTCCGACACGCGGAGTGCAGTGTCCCTCTCACGAGTGATCTGCACCAAGCGCTCCTGCACTGTCTCCTTCTCTCTAGCTAACTGACTCATCTGATCCTGCTTATGATCTCTCTCTCTAATGGCCTTCACCCACTGCTGCCTACGGTACTCCGCAATGTCTTCCCAGTCATTGCGGTCCTTCTGAGCTTGCTCCAGGAGTCTAGCTTGCTTGCGAAACTTGCGAGCACGCTTTTCAGCCTTCCGTTGCATCTCCTGAGCCTGGCGAACAGCCACCATCACCTGTGCATAGGTGTTCTCTCGCTGACTGATCAGCTTGAGCACAGCCATCATAGCACTCATAGCCGGACTAGAACTCTCAGCTCTCTCTCCCCTGCCTCGAACCAAAGCACAACCATTAGCCTGTTTCCACTCCGCTGCTGCTGGGTCAGCACGGGGAATGGAGGCCGCTGGTCCTCCCATCAGCTCATCACCACACCTCTAACAGATATCGAGCAGGATAGTCTGGGCTGCAACCTGAGCTGCCTCCTAGGGAGTCTGCCCATCTGAGCTACAAGTCCAGCCTGTGCATGCAGGCTTGTCCCCATGGGGAGGGACAACTCCCTGCACAGCAAACCACTGTATCCCTCCTGTGCTCTCCAACTCCCACCAGGAATACTGAGGTGGCTCAGTATACCCGACAAACTGAAGCACTCTCCAGAGCAAAGTAGGAGTGCCAAACTCGCTCAACAAAGTGTCGCTGGGACGAGGTGAAGCGGGTGCGTCCATCTGTGGAAAGGAATAGGAATACCATGGATAAAAGAGGATTAATTTAAGCAACATTTAATTAATTAAAAGGGACGACATTGTAAGGGAAGGAGTAGACAGAATGTATGTATGGCTGTGACATGATGCATGCACGAACCGTACGTCCTCACAAACTTAGAAAATTAATATTCTAACGGATATACGGTGGCATACATTCGTCTCTCGATACGATAACTATCGGTTTACACGTGCGCTGTTAGAGTACCTGCAGAAACTTCATTTCAGCCCAACAGTTCCCAAAATATCACTCAAGAAAGCAGTAAACTAAGTGCACATTGCTTGGACATTCCCAACATGCACAAACAATGACACCACAGCTACCCGAGAAATTAAATGCTCCCCAATTAAGTTTCTTTCGTGGTTCCATGGTTTTGACATGTAACCACTCCAGAAAACCACCGCGAACACTCCCCTAGACCGCCGTTTGGACGATCATGTCCTCACAGCTCACACTTACCAGAGCGTAGGTGCGACGTTGCATAATTTAAATCTAACGACATATGTGGCTAATTCACATATGAAGGCTACCTCCACCATTAGACCACAGGGTAGCATAGTGCGGTCATCACACATCCATACCTGAGTACTGCCGGAGATGCATAAATAAAAACCCCCCAAGTCAGTACTTAAATAGCCACCTAAAGTCTTTATGTGGGCAAGGAGGATTCGACCACTGGCATAACTTAATTATTGATTTACACCATTTTATTTAAAAACTCTTTTGTTTTTAAATACACAAACGCTGCATTTATAATGCTGAACTTGCTCCGATACCAGCTGTCACAGAACCGACCAAATTATAAGAGTTCAAGTGTAGAAACGATCGACAAGCAATCATGTTTCCAAACTTGAGCCCATATAATCCCGGTAGTCAATTGAAATCACGAAGGACTTCAAACCAACTTGCAACAAACCAAGATCGTAATAATTCAACATAAACACAGCGAATGTTACATAGCCATTCATTGCCGTCGAAGCGGCACCACATCGGAGTTATTAAGTTATTACAACACAAGTTCGAAGTAGCGAAAGCAAAATAATTACACACACTAGTTCAAAGTTCAGTTCACAAGTTCTTGTTACTGCCAAAGTCTACACCATCCTTCCAAAAGCATCAGATACGGGATTGTTTAGAGAACCGTGCCCAACGGTTAGTCCTCATCCCCAGTGGGATGGAGACAGGTCTTGCAAAAACTGTCATAGAAGATGTCATCTGCAACAAGTGGGAATAAACCCTGAGTACGAGAATGTACTCAGCTAGACTTACCCGTCTAGTAAAACATAAAAGACACCAAGGATCATGCAAGGCCAAGATATACAAGTAGAGCTGGTTGACTCGACATTTTGCCAAAAGCCTTTATTAAGACTACCCAAATTTAAGAGCATCATATTTGTATATCATCAGCCTACCACTCGATTAGCACCTGTACTACACACATCACTTGATTATTACAAGCAATAATAACCATATCAAGTTCATCATATGTTCTTCTTGCTATCATCATTATCATGAACCAAGTTCATTAGTGAATGCTACGTTTGCCGCTGCTCTGTCAAGTTCTCACTGACCGGGAGAGATGGCGATTCGAATCGAATTCCTATCCAGCTGGAGGGTTATTCCTAGCACTCACCCAAGCATCCCCCGTCGGAGAGCCAACGGGTCACCTTTGGTACGACTCAGGTCAGCGCCGCACTCCCAGGGCTACCACTCTGCCAGGGAGGTCAGGAATTTTAACTCACCTGCCTTTGGGCTTACGCCAATGGTCCCCCGCACACCGCACTTCCTCCGGTAGTGCGCACTTTATACTTGCCGGTCTTCCGGCCTGAGTCATACTACTCGGCTTCGCGGTCGGAACGAGTTATCCGGCCAACTAAGTGTCAGGCATGCGTTCAACATGACAAGAGGACGTACAACGATCGGTCCTTAGCTGCCACAGATGGAGTTACTACAAACTTGCAAAACTCCGCCCGGCTTAAGTCAAATTAATCAGGTTCTAGCCACGATAGCACATATAGACCATCGTGATCCGACATAACCATATATCGCGCAGGTGACAGGAAATCACCCGACTTCTACCGTTTAAGCATGGCTAAGCTGCTACTCGATTCTAACTCTATAACCAGGGTATGGTGAGTTATCTGGACAAGGATGGAGTAAAATGCAGCAAAGGTTTCATCACAACTCCTATACTTAATGCACCAATAGATATAACATAGTAAGTAAACTTTCAAAAGTAAAGGGAGGCTTAGAATGCTCCGGGGCTTGCCTTTCACGAACGAAGCTGGCTCGTGATTCGGGCACTCAACTTCTTCTTCGGGCTCCTCGAGTCCGACTTGCTGGACCTCCACCTCTTGGTTGCCTTCCTAGCCTTCGGGGTTCGCTTGGAGCTCGAAGGAAACTGCCACGTCCGGTGCACCTATTGCATGCTCGGTGAATAAGAAGGTGTGCATATGAAAGAATGAATGCTTGACAACATAAGTAACTCACTGGACATTCATTTATAGAGTAACCTTCTAAGTTAACTTACAAGAAAACCACATGAATAAACAAACTAAGCAAGTTAACTTAATCAAAACCTTCCATGATACTAAAACAGCAAGCAACACAAAACAGGAGTAACTCAGTAAATAAATCATAACTAATGATAGACAGCTCCAACAAACATAAGTGAAGACATTCTGGAAAGATTATGAAATTATCTACAAATCATCTTTAAACATCACAGCAAGATTCATACATTAAACCAGTCATTTAAACAAGGTTCCAGGTTCTGTCCCAGAAAAACAGAGAGCACCTATTTCTGGAACCTAACTTGGAACAGCCATAACTTTTAAACTACTAGGCCAAATGACCCCAAATTTAAACAACAGCTAGTTCAATAAGTTTACAACAACTTTGATTTAGATAAGTTGCCCAGAAAACCAAATTATCATTAAGCAAACGTTAAATTACTCCCTTGCTGTCCAGAACAGCTTTTAACCCACTAATTAATTATTTAATGACATGACCAAAACACAAACCATGCCAACCACATGGCTTATGAGCACAAGCATATTATAAGACAACCAGAACACCAGAGGATAACCCCCAAACATTCACTTAACAAGGCATTTATTAATTAATTCTAGAAAAGAGCATAATTACAAGATACTAGCCAAAGTGCTCAGAAAAATCTACAAAAATTACAGAAGCACAAGGATAGCATCAAAGCATCACCATAAAAATTTCAGAGCAATTGCACATACCAAATTAAAGATATACATTTACCATATAGCTAGGTGCTTATTTCATAAATTCAGAAACATGACTTATATGGTGCCAAACAACATATTTCAGATTATCTACATAAGAGGAATACCATAAACATGTTTTCTACCAAAGTAGAACACCAGCATAAGCACCAATTATTTTATATGATTTAATTAAAGAAACAAGCCAAAGTTCAATCATAAATTACATATCAGAGTTGTATTACTCCAAAAATCATGAAATATTTATCATAGCATTCCAGCATCACACAGAGTCTACCATAAAATTTTCATGGCAAACTAAGCAGTATAACCAGAGATATAAATTTATTCATGAATAACAGAATTAAATCCATAATAAATATTTTCCATGAAAACATGGTTCATTTTATATTTTTATTAAAAACTAGCCATCTCAAGGAATACCATAAAATTGGTTTCACAATTTTTGGATCTCAGAAACAGGAGATATTTTTTTTTACAAAAACAGCTCAAACCCTAATTTAAACAAAGGAGAAGGAGAGACTGACAGAGGGGACCCGCGAGTCAACGGACCCCACCTGCAGCGACCCGGAACCAGAGGCGCGACTTGACCGCCGGAGATCTCGTCGACGGCGAGGTCTCGGCGCTGGCCAAGGGCACCATCGTGCTCTCCACAGCATTCCGCATCGAGCGGTACCCAAAACCCTAACTCTACTGGACTCTAGGCACCTCGCCCTCGCGAATGGCGGAACGGCGGTGGTGCGCGGCCGACCGCCGGCGTCTCTGACCGGAGACAGAGCGGAAGAGGATGCGGACGAGCATCAGAATGACCTAGCGGAGCTTTAGGGACAAGAATGAGGAGGAATGGTGGACTAGAGAGCCCTGGCCACGACGCCGGTGACCATGGCGGAGCTCCGGCGAGGCAAGCTCGCGACGGAGAAGGCAATGCAGGCTCACCGAGACTCGGCAATCGCAGCCAACTTGACGACGGTGAAGTGGAGAGGCTGGCGGAGCACTGGGCCGAGTTGCTTGGCCGGAGACACGGAGACACGCGCGCGCGAGCTCGCTGAAGCAACGGCGGCGACGCGGAGACGACGACGCACGCGAGAGGCAGGGAACCGGAAGTGGAATGGCGCTGTCCACGCGACCGAGGCGCCGTGGCGAGCTGTAGGACGCGTCGAGGACTGACGTGCGGGACCAACGGCGACGTACGGACGCCACGGGTCCAGACACGCGGCGACACCGGCGAGCTCCCCCTGTCTGACGGCGGCTCCATTCAGTTCCCAAACCGACTGAAACTCGATTTTGCACGATGATTAACTCCTAAACCACTCGATGATTTTGCTGGCTAATTGCTCCATGCTGGAGAGCTACATGAGTACTCCAACATTGCTTACTAGATCAAAGCTTGATTCAGCCTAGAATTCAAACTGGAAGATGAACAATACCCCCTCGAGCATACTGCAGAGATTCCAGACTTAGAAAATTTTCTAAGTGTTGGAAACAGCCCCAAATCTGCCTTGTGGGGCACTTTTGAGCTATTTGTGGTCATTTTCATGAGATGGCCATAAAACAACTTTTATTCCTTATACAATTTGCTACAACTTTGCTGTAGGAAGTTGTGACATGCAAACATTTTATGAAACACTTTTTAAAAGCCTAAGGAAAAGAGGTTTCTAGGGCCTATTTACACAAGAATGACTTAAAGGCATATTTTGGAGAAGTGATCAACATGAACATTGTTCCCAAGGTTAAGTTAAGCATAGATAAACTAATTACCAAGGCATAGAGCACAAACACAATCATGGTTCACTCAAACATAAGCATAGTAAGCCCATTTGAGCAAATTTAAATCACAATTTTGCATAAAATGACATGGCTCAAGATAGATGATGATCATGATATGCTTTGAGTGGATGATGATGCTCATGCTATGCACAAGATTAATGCAACCATAACACTAGGGTGTTACACCACACCCCGCCCCAAACTTCAGAGCACAGCACAATGGGGAGGGAGAAACTCGGTACGTGGACTTTACCGAGACAAGGCCCCCGGTATTCACCAAGGCTGATGAGCCGTTAGAGGCTGATGACTGGCTCCGAACAATGGAGCACAAGTTCAGTCTGATCCGATGTTCGGAAACTCAGAAGCCCCTGTTCGCAGCTCAACAGCTTCGGGGAGCTACGGGTGCCTGGTGGGAGAATTTTCTAGCTATCCAAGCTCCGGGACACCAAGTCACCTGGACAGAGTTTAGGGACGCGTTCCACGCCCATTACATCCCTGAAGGGCTTATGGCCATGAAGGCCGAAGAATTTCTCGCCTTGCAGCAAGGCGATAAAAGTGTCATGGAGTACGTGGCAAAATTTAATCATCTTTCTCAATATGCCACAGACCATGTCAACACGGATAGAAAGAAGAAGGCCTGTTTCATGCGTGGTCTAAATACCAAACTTCAGACCATGATGACCACCTGTCAAAATGCTACCTTCTATGAGGCGGTAAATATTGCCATCGCCTCAGAAGAAAAGAATAGAAAGCACAAAGAAGCTTAGAAGAAGGCTGCTTCTTCCTCCTTCTCTGGTCGCGGCCAAAAGCGCCAGAGAATCATTTA
The DNA here is from genome assembly GCF_000003195.3 of Sorghum bicolor. Taxonomy (NCBI): domain Eukaryota; kingdom Viridiplantae; phylum Streptophyta; class Magnoliopsida; order Poales; family Poaceae; genus Sorghum; species Sorghum bicolor. The sequence continues at coordinate 30,980,404 of NC_012876.2, read as the reverse complement.
TCATCCACAGGGCCACGGATGCTTTCCAGCGCCGTCACCTTATCGTGGTCCCTTTTCCCCTCCACAATATTGACCAGGGCAGCAGGTATATCCTCGACCTACTGCCATCATCACTGCACCACGCCAGCCGAACGCCCCAGGTGTTCGTCCCACTGCTCCGCCTAGCCACAATTATCCTTGTTTCAATTGTGGTAAGCCTGGGCATTTTTCTAAAGAATGCCCTTACCCCCGCCAAACCAACCCCACTATCCAAAGGCCACCCATTGGCCAACCCCAGCCGAGCCAATTCAGGACTGGGGCTCAGAAAGGACAACATGTGCAAAGTGGTAAACCCATAAAGAAAGCGGGACAAGTCTTCCATACAGAGGTGGAGACGATACCGGAAGGAGAACCGGTAATGATGGGTACGTTTCCTGTTGCGAACCATCCTGCCTTAATGCTTTTCGATTCTGGTGCATCTCATACATTCATCAACCGCACCTTCGTGATAAAGCATGGCATACCTATTGGGGAAACAAAAGATCATTTTTATATACAGTCGCCAGGAGGACGGCTGAGTTCTAAAGAAATGGTTCACCAGATACCCATTGAATTTGGTGGGCATAGTTTTCCCACTAGCATGATTGTTCTTAAAGACTAGGAGATTGATGTCATACTAGGAATGAACTGGATGGCACAACGAGGGGTTGTGCTAGATACCTTGCATCGAACCATTAAAATCTCATTGCCCAATGAGAATTCTTATCTTCTAATCCAATTAGCTACTCCCAAATGGGTAATTGGGCAGGTTCATGCCACTAATGTGCATGCAGTCCAAGATATCCCGGTAGTTCGAGATTTTCCGGATGTATTTCCTGAAGACCTACCAGGTCTGCCATTGGACCGGGATGTCCAGTTCACTATAGAATTGAAACCAGGGACAGCCCCAATATCTCAAAGGGCCTACCGAATGGCACCAAAAGATCTGGCCGAATTAAAAACCCAAATACAAGAGCTGTTGCAAAAAGGTTTTATTCAGCCTAGTTCCTCTCCATGGGGTTGCCCAGCCTTATTTGTGAAAAAGAAAGATCAAACATTAAGGCTGTGCGTCGATTATCGTCCCCTGAATGAGGTGACGATTAGGAACAAGTACCCATTGCCCCGTATTGACTTACTATTTGACCAGTTGGCCGGGGCCAAAGTGTTCTCAAAAATTGATTTGAGATCAGGGTACCATCAAATCAAAATTAGGCCAGAGGATGTACCCAAAACGGCTTTTACAACCCGTTATGGGCAGTATGAATACTTGGTGATGTCTTTTGGGTTGACGAATGCACCGGCCCATTTCATGTACTTGATGAACTCTGTCTTCATGCCAGAACTGGACAAATTTGTGGTCGTCTTCATTGATGACATCTTGATCTACTCCAAGACTAAGAAAGAACATGCTGAACATCTGAGAATTGTGCTGACCCGTCTCAGGGAGCATCAGCTATATGCCAAGTTCAGCAAATGTGAGTTCTGGCTGGACAAAGTCCATTTCCTGGGTCACGTATTATCAACGGAGGGAGTCGCTGTAGACCCAGGTAAAGTAGAAGAGGTGGAAGCCCCCGACTACAGTACATGAGGTCCGTAGTTTTCTGGGTATGGCGGGATATTACCGTCGTTTTATCCCGGACTTTTCAAGAGTCGCCAAACCAATCACGACCTTGCTCAAGAATCAAACAAAATTTGTTTGGTCACCTGAATGTGAGCAAGCCTTCCAGACTCTGAAAAGGTTATTGACAACTGCACCTGTCTTAGCCCAGCCAGATATTGAAAACTCCTTTGATGTGTATTGTGACGTATCAGGAATAGGGATAGGCTGTGTGCTAATGCAGGAGGGTCGAGTAATTGCATATGCTTCCAGACAGCTTAAACCACATGAAGAGAATTACCCGACCCATGATCTTGAACTAGCCGCCGTAGTACATGCATTAAAGATCTGGCGCCATTACCTGTTGGGAAGCACTTGTCATCTATACACAAATCACAAGAGCTTGAAGTATATCTTCACTCAAACTGAATTGAATATGCGCCAGCGAAGGTGGCTAGAGTTGATCAAAGATTACGACCTTGAGGTGCATTATCACCCTGGCAAGGCGAACATAGTAGCTGATGCCCTCAGTCGTAAGGCTCACTGTAATTGCTTAACAGTGACGCCTAAAGGTATAACTTTGTGCCAAGAGCTAGAGAACTTGGGGATAGAAATGATTTCCCAAGGAAGCCTTGCCAATCTAAAGATTGATTTCAATCTCGAGGCTCAAATCATAGAGGCACAAAAGGAAGATAAAGGTATGAAATATCTTAAAGAGAAAATTTCTAATAGAGCACCCACAGACTTTAAGGTGGATGATGCAGGAGTAATCTGGTTCAAAACCGGTTAGTGGTTCCAAAGGTACCTGAGCTATGTCAGCAAATCCTAGATGAAGCTCATACCACAAGATATTCTATTCATCCGGGGAGCAATAAAATGTATCAGGACCTGAAGCAAAGGTTTTGGTGGACGAAAATGAAAATAGAAATAGCCCGCTATGTGGCCCAATGCGATACCTGCCGAAAAGTCAAAGCTATTCATCTCAAATCCGCTGGAGAGTTGCAACCCTTGCCTATTCCAGCATGGAAATGGGATGATATTAGTATGGATTTCATAGTAGGATTTCCCAAGACGGCCAAAGGCTTTGATTCTATTTGGGTCATTATGGATCGTCTCACCAAAACAGCACACTTCTTACTTGTAAAGAAATCGTATTAAACCTCCACCTATGCTAAGATTTATTTTGATCGTATACTAAGTCTGCATGGGGTGCCAAAGACAATAGTGTCAGATAGAGGCACACAATTTGTCTCCCAGTTCTGGAAATGCTTACATGAATCTTTGGGCACCAAGCTTTTATACAGTACCGCCTACCACCATCAAACAGGTGGGCAAACAGAGAGGGTGAATCAAACCCTAGAAGATCTATTAAGATCTTGTGCCCTGAATTTTCCAGAGAAGTGGGATGACTGCCTGCCTCTAGCAGAGTTTTCCTACAACAATAGCTACCAAGAAAGTATTAAGATGGCTCCCTTTGAGGCACTATATGGCCGACGATGTCGAACTCCACTACATTGGTCGGAACCTGGAGAAAGGTGGTTCTTTGGGGTTGACTTAGTAAAAGAGACTGAGAACAAAGTTAGACAAATCCAAAATAACTTGAAGGTTGCTCAGTCCCGACAGAAAAGCTATGCCGATAAAAGACGTCGACCCTTAAGATTCGCCAAAGGTGACCATGAATATCTGAAAGTATCTCCAATGAAAGGAGTAAATCGTTTTGGCGTTAAAGGCAAATTAGCACCTCGTTACATTGGTCCATTTCCAATTCTTGACCGATGTGGACAGGTAGCTTACCGCCTTAAACTGCCCGAACGATTATCGGGGATACACAATGTATTTCATGTGTCTCAATTGAAAAAGTGTCTTCGAGTACCGGACCAACTTCAAGATATTGAAGATGTGGAACTTGAACCAGATCTAACTTATGCGGAATATCCTATCCGAGTATTGGACCAAAGAGATAGAGTTACTCGAAGAACAACTACCAAGTGGTACAAGGTGCAATGGAGCCAACACTCTGAAAAGGAAGCCACATGGGAATCTAAAGATTACCTAATGGAGAATTTTCCGGAGTTCCATGCTTCCCTTCAAGACAACATCCGATAAATAGGAAGTGTACTCTAGTGAAGGAAAAGAGTAGCCAAAACTATGTACTTAATGTACATATGTGTTCATGATTAAGTAGTCTTCCCCAGCTCCTTGTATTCTGAGAAGGTTGAAGATGAAATAGTTTGACAAATTTCCTTTTCCATTACATACCCTAAGGCTTTAAATCTCAGGGACGAGATTTCTTTAAGGGGGAAGGGCTGTAACATCCCCGATGTTACGGTTACTAAAACTGGATCATGTCATCATGAGCATTGCATTGCATATTTGTTAAGCACATTATTATGCATCAAATTAAAACAAGTTTATTTTGAATGCTTGTGCTTAGGAAAGTAAAGTGTGCTTAGGTTGAGAAGTGATGCTTGTGTTGGTTGTTAAATTCCTAGGGTGGAAGATTTCCGAGCTAGTAGGGGGGAAAACCCTGATTTTAAAAGCTTGTTTTGCCCTCTTTTGTGCAATTTAAAAACTAAGCAAAACTTGAAGTTGAGTTCAAAAGCAAAGTTGTAGATCTTGTCAAGATGTACAACTTTGGTGTTTTGAGTTTTTGAAGTTTCAATGCAAAATTCAAAGTAATTTTGAAAATACAGATTTCTAGAAAGTGTCCCCTTTTCCAATTTGAATCTCCATTTCAAAATCTATTTGGAATTTTCAAAAGTGACCAACATGAAAGTTGTAGAGCTCAAAAAGTTGAACAACTTTCATGTTGGGAGTTTTTCAAGTTGTTATGGAAAATCAAAAGTAATTTTGGAAATTCTGATCTGCCCCAATTCAAAAATTTGAATTTCTCTAAATTGAATTTTGAACTTCAAACTGTTTGGTCAAATTCACCAATTTCCACTCAGATTTAGCTTTGGTCACCAAAAGGAGTTTTGTAGGTTGTAAAATTCTGCACAACTTTTGTTTTAACAGATTTCGGGCTTTAATTCAAATTTTGATTGAATTTCACAAAAAGACAGAAGGGGGAAGGATAGGGACAGCTACAGTGATCCGATGAGGATCACCGGCCCCCTGTCCAGCGCAGCCGCCGCGCGGGCAGCGCCGCGCGCATGCGTGCAAGCGCGCAGCCTGCTTGCCTGCCAGTGCCGCCAGGCGACGTGGAAGCCCCGTGCGTGCTCTACGCGGGTATAAAGTTGCTCCACCGGCCGACGCGCCTCCGTTTGCCTCCGAGAACGCCGACGAGCTACACCCGCGCCACCGTGAAATTCACCTCCCTTGATCCCTTTCCAAGCCACCCGAGAGCACCACCATCTCCGCCACCCTCTTGCGAACCCGACGCACGCCCAGGAACACTTCCTGCCTCTCCCAATCGCTCGGTCACTCGGTTCTTCTCCAACTCCGGCCGGAACCGCCGCCGTGAATCCTCTCCGTGGCCAAGCCGTTCTAGAAGGTAGCACGCCATACTAGCGGATGTTTCCACTTCTCCTTGTCACCCAGATGCTCATGCGCTTGTTGTTTTTCTTCGGACGCGAGCAGGTTCACCGGAATAACTCCGCCGAGCCCAGAGCGCCCACCCGGAAGACCCGCTACCGCCGCCAGCGCCTTAGGCCACCTCTCTGCGTCCTGCGACGTGAGCACCAAGTTCCTTACCCTCCATGGAAGCTCCCTAGCGCGTCAATTTGCACTCTACCGAGCCCTAGTGGCCGGTCCACGGTCGGTCATGGCGCTCGCCCGCCATTCGCGTGGCCGAGGTGGAAGGGAGGGAGTAGAGCGTGAGTAGGGGAGGGCAGTGGAGTCACGAAGTCGAGGCGAGGCCGATGCGCACGCGCGCGCGGGCCGAGAGCCCCGCTAACGGCGGCCGGAGCCGTGGCCGAGGCGCCGTGCGCAGTGGAGACAAAGCTGATGGGTGGGGCCTCCCCGTCAGCATCTGGCAGAGAGAGGGGAGGGGGCGCGTTCCCCAAAGCCAAGCGGGCCGGCCGCGTAACAGTGTGTTTTCCTTTTTCATTTTTGTTTAAAAATGCTTGATGTTTGAATTTGAATAGAAAATCATGTACTGATTCAAAAATCATGGGAATTTTTATGCAGGTTCTATAAAATAAGTAGAACATAGGAAAAATGTTAAGTTTTATTTTCTGATATTTTGAGCATGTGTAAAAATTTTGTTCTTTAGCTAATAAGTAAAATTTCCATGATTTTTAGGAATTTATTAATATGTCCAAAAATCACCAAAATTTGTGGGGAGTCTCTGAATATTATTCCCTAGATTCACACAAAATTTGGTGGCATTTGGATAATGTTTGAATAAAATATTATTAAACCCTTAATTAGAAATTAAATAATAATTCTAGAATAATTAAATAATAATTAGTTAAATTCTCAAAATTAGGATTTGAGTGATTTTGGAATTGTGTGATGACCTGAGGTCATTAATTCTAATGACCTTTGGTATTTAATTATTGTTTGGCATTAATGCTTAATTAATGTCATTAATACTTAATTAAGAGTTAATTAAGGTAAAAGGGATTAATAATTAGTTAATTAAGGATAATTATGAATTAAGAGGAGTCTTAGTTTACAAATGCAACCTCTTGGGTAAAGCCACTAAGATGATAAACAACTTTAATTATTAATTAGTCTGTATTGCACCGAGAAGGCCAGTTGTACTTAACTTGGTCCTTCTTACATATTTGTCATACGCATATCATGAGCATCCATCATTTTGCGTATAGTGCACGTGACCGAAGGAGCGACCGTTGAACCGAACCCAGAGGTCGGTGCTCCATTCGAGGAAGTAGGATCCGAGACTTGGGAAGTCTTCGAGGGTCCCTTTTAGCTCTGCAACCAAGGCAAGCCCCGGATGCATTAGCCCCTCCTTGAATGTTTTAAATCTTTTATCACTTATGAATTGAAAATGCTGCATTAGATAGTTGAGAATTAGGTTAATCTACTTGCTGCATTTACTACCTTGACCTTTGTTATCTTGTCCTTTGCACCTGTTTTTATTGAAAATCGCGTAGTGATGCTTAGCCCTGCTACTAGATAGGCTTTCAAATAAGAAAGTTTGAAGGGTTGTTGTGGAATACACTTATGCTCAATGATATTTCAATTTGAGACCGGTCGGTGGACTTGCTTTAAGAATGGAGTCTTAAAGTAGTGTCTCCAACTGTGTCAATTAAGGACCGGACCGTTGATGGCCCGTTGGGTCGAGAATTTATAGTACTAGCCACTTACCCTCGGTAAGCCCGATCTTGTGATCCCTCGATGCGAACAGCTACTCGCGCACTGGGCGTGGAGCGATGGCGAGAGTAGTGTGTACCCACCTTACGGATCTGAGATGACCGGAAAACATCTAGATCGGCTGTAGGATGGTGGAGTACTGTGCTCTCGGGTGCCGCGAACCTAGTCAAATTTGGGGAGAGCTTGATTTGGGTTGACATATGCAAGATTTGGTTCTACATATGTCGGGTGGTTAGGAACTCCAGCTGGATTGCTAAGCGGTTCGAATCGTCGTTGCTCCCTAATTGGGAGACTCAATCCACTGACCCTCATCGTAGCTAAATATGCAACTAAGTGGTAAAATGAGAAAGGGGGAAATGTCTCATGAGGTTCGGATCCCAATTCTCGAACTCAGAGTGACATGAAGCTATGGCCGTTGGATAGATAATACTTTGATTATGGACTAGGAACTTACAGACTTGTCTGTGAGAAGCAACTAGATAGACTGTCCTCGAACTCCTCGACCTCTTAAGGAGAGGAATTCGTGGGTAAAACTTGAAAGTAAGGATGCACTATTAGTAAGCTTTTTAGCAAAACACTATGGCTCCTTGCTCAGCCACTCCTTGTCTACCCCAAGCCTGCATTCCTATTTTCTCCTCTTTTTCCGCCGGGTAAGTCTTGTTGAGTACTCCCGTACTCAGGGTTTTATAACCCCTGTTGCAGGTGAAGCTTAGGAGCCGACTTGTTTCGGACCCTGTTGTGTGTCCGTCGTCGAGGTTGACGACGAGGAAGAGTGAGCGTGACCCATGGGCAGGGTCTGTAAATTTGTAACCTATGTACTAAAGTTTAAGTTGCTCCACTGGACCTAGCTTGTAATAACACTCTACTATTTGGAAGACCTCCTTTTGTAAATTAACTTATGTAATACTTCCGTTGTTTTACTCTGAAATATTATTTGATCTTATATCGTCTGTGATACTGCAATGTCTTTGCAACGAGTGATCCTGGTGTTAAGGTGGCCACTTGCTATCCTGTAAGGGCGAGAAGAAGAAATTTTCGTTAATTGACCACTGCTGGTGGTCAAGACGAACTTGTTTGATACGCCCCAGGTAACGGTGGAATGAGCGTCCTGAGATGCTCATCGGACTTCTAGAGTGGGAGGATCCCCGGCATCACCGTCAGAGGTCCTTGGGACAATGACAGGTGTCGGTGGGCCCAAACACTTAGGAGGTTCTGCCACAGTCTCCAAACAGATTGAAGTGAGATTCCATATGACACACATGATCTAGGAGTTACGTTCCATGCAAACCGTACACCTATCTTTCATCAAGATTAGCACTATCTCCAAACAGACCGAACCGAGCTTTCACTTGAATCTCTTCACCTAGGAGTACCATCGGGAACTTCCACAATGATTTCTGAGCCTATAGTGCACTGGGCACAAACCATGCAACTATCTTGCACCGAAACTTATAATATCTCCAACTGGACCGAAGTGAGATTCCATATGATACACTCCATCTAGTAGTTCCATCGGGTGCATCTACAGTTCCATCGGGTTTGCCCAAATTGATTTCTAAGCATATGTTATGTTCCATGCAAACCATACACCTATCTTGCATCAAGATTAGAACTATCTCCAAACAGACAGAACCAATATTCCACTTGAGCCTCTTCACCAAGGAGTACCATCGTTTGCGTCCAAAATAGTTTCTTAGCCTATGGTGCAATTGGCACAAACCATGTACCTATCTTGCGCCAAAACTAACACTATCTCCAAAGAGACCGAAGTGAGATTCTATATGACACACGTCATCTAGGAGTTCTATTGGGTGCATCCAAATATATTTCTAAGCATATGGTACGTTCGATGCAATTCGTGCACCTATCTTGCATCAAGATTAGCACTATCTCCAAACAAAAGCAAACTGAGCTTCCACTTGAGCCCCTTTACCCTGGATTATCATCGGGTGCATCCAAAATGGTTTCTTAGCCTATGATGCATTAGGCGCAAAATGTGTACCTATCTTGCACAAAAACTAACTCTGTCTCCAAACAGACCGAAGCGAGATTCCATAGGACACATGTCATCTAGGAGTTCTATTGGGGTGCAACCAAATGGATTTCTTAGCATATGGTATGTTCCATGCAAACCGTGCACCTATCTTGCATCTAGATTAGCACTATCTCCAAACATATCGAACCGACCTTCCACTTGAGCCTCTTCACCTAGGATTATCATCGGGTGCTTCCATAATAGTTTCTGAGCCTATGGTGCATTATGCGCAAACCATGCACCAATCTTGCACCTAAACTAACACTGTCTCCAAACAGATTGAAGCGAGATTCCATATGACACACATGATCTAGGAGTTCTATCGGGTGCGTCCAAATTGATTTATATGAATATGGTACGTTCCATGCAAACCATACACCTATCTTTCATCAAGATTAGCACTATCTCCAAACAGACCGAACCGAGCTTTCACTGGAGCCTCTTCACCTAGGAGTACCATCGGGAACTTCCACAACGATTTCTAAGCCTATGGTGCACTAGGCACAAACCATGCAACAATCTTGCACTGAAACTAATACTATCTCCAACTGGACCGAAGCGAGATTCCATATGATACACTACATCTAGTATTTCCATCGGGTGCATCTACAGTTCGATCGGGTTTGTCCAAATTGATTTCTGAGCATATGGTATGTTCCATGCAAACCGTGCACCTATCTTGCATCAAGATTAGAACTATCTCCAAACAGACAGAACCAAGATTCCACTTGAGCCTCTTCACCGAGGAGTACCATGGTGTTCCTGCAAAATAGTTTCTAAGCCTATGGTGCATTAGGCACAAACCGTGTACCTATCTTGCACCGAAACTAACACTATCTCCAAAGAGACCGAAGTGAGATTCTATATGACACACGACATCTAGGAGTTCTATTGGGTGCTTCCAAATATATTTCGAAGCATATGGTACGTTCCATGCAATTCGTGCACCTATCTTGCATCAAGATTAGCACTATCTCCAAACAAAGGAAACTGAGCTTCCACTTGAGCCCCTTTTCTCAGGAGTATCATCGGGTTCATCCAAAATGGTTTCTTAGCCTATGATGCATTAGGCGCAAACTGTGTACCCATCTTGCACCAAAACTAACTCTGTCTCCAAACAGACCGAAGCGAGATTCCATATGACACATGTCATCTAGGAGTTCTATTGGGGTGTGTCCAAATGGATTTCTTAGCATATGGTATGTTCCATGCAAACCGTGCACCTATCTTGCATCAAGATTAGCACAATCTCCAAACAGATCGAACCGACCTTCCACTTGAGCCTCTTCACCTAGGTGTATTATCCGGTGCTTCCATAGTGGTTTCTGAGCCTATGGTGCATTATGCGCAAACCATGCACCAATCTTGCACCTAAACTAAAACTGTCTCCAAATAGATTGAAGCAAGATTCCATATGACACACATGATCTAGGAGTTCTATCGGGTGCGTCCAAATTGATTTCCGACAATATGGTACGTTCCATGCAAACCGCACACCTGTCTTGCATCAAGACTAGCACTATCTCCAAACAGACAGAACCGAGCTTTCACATGAGCCTCTTCACCTTGGAGTACCATCGAGAACTTCAACAATGATTTCTCAGCCTATGGTGCACTAGGCACAAACCGTGCAACTATATTGCACAGAAACTAATACTATCTCCAACTGGACCAAAGCGAGATTCCATATGATACACTTCATCTAGTAGTTCCATTAGGTTTGTCTAAATTGATTTCTGAGCATATGGTATGTTCCATGCAAACCGTGCACCTATCTTGCATCAAGATTAGAACTATCTCCAAACAGACAGAACCAAGATTCCACTTGAGCCTCTTCACCATGGAGTACCATCGTGTGCGTCCAAAATAGTTTCTTAGCCTATGGTGCTTTAGGCACAAACCGTGTACCTATCTTGCACCGAAACTAACACTATGTCTAAAGAGGCTGAAGTTAGATTCTATATGACACACGTCATCTAGGAGTTCTATTGGGTGCTTCCAAATATATTTCTATGCATATGGTACGTTCCATGCAATTCGTACACCTATCTTGCATCAAGATTAGCACTATCTCCAAACAAAGCAAACTGAGCTTCCACTTGAGCCCCTTTACCCAGGAGTATCATCGGGTGCATCCAAAATGGTTTCTTAGCCTATGATGCCTTATGCACAAACTGTGTACCTATCTTGCACCAAAACTAACTCTGTCTCCAAACAGACTGAAGTGAGATTCCATATGACACATGCCATCTAGGAGTTCTATTGGGGTGCGTCCAAATGGATTTCATAGGATATGGTATGTTCCATGCAAACCGTGCACCTATCTTGCATCAAGATTAGCACTATCTCCAAACAGATCGAACCGACCTTCCACTTGAGCCTCTTCACCTAGGATTATCATCGGGTGCTTCCATAATGGTTTCTGAGCCTATGGTGCATTATGCGCAAACCATGCACCAATCTTGCACCTAAACTAACACTGTCTCCAAACAGAATGAAGCGAGATTCCATGTGACACACATGATCTAGGAGTTCTATCGGGTGCATCCAAATTGATTTCTAATAATATGGTACGTTCCATGCAAACCGTACACCTATCTTTCATCAAGATTAGCACTATCTCCAAACTGACCGAACCGAGCTTTCACTTCAGCCTCTTCACCTAGGAGTACCATCGGGAACTTCCACAATGGTTTCTGAGCCTATGGTCCACTGGGCACAAACCATGCACTTATCTTGCACCGAAACTAATACTATCTCCAACTGGACTGAAGCGAGATTCCATATGATACACTTCATCTAGTAGTTCCGTCGGGTGCATCTACAGTTCCATCGGGTTTGTCCAAATTTATTTCTAAGCATATGGTATGTTCCATGCAAACCGTGCACCTATCTTGCATCAAGATTAGAACTATCTCCAAACAGACAGAACGAAGATTCCACATGAGCCTCTTCACCAAGGAGTACCATCGCGTGCGTCCAAAATAGTTTCTTAGCCTATGGTGCATTAGGCACAAACAGTGCACCTATCTTGCACCGAAACTAACACTATCTCCAAAGAGACCGAAGTGAGATTCTATATGACACACGTCATCTAGGAGTTCTATTGGGTGCTTACAAATATATTTCTAAGCATATGGTACGTTCGATGCAATTCGTGCACCTATCTTGCATCAAGATTAGCACTATCTCCAAACAAAGCAAATTGAGCTTCCACTTGAGCCCCTTTACCTAGGAGTATCATCGGGTGCATCCAAAATGGTTTCTTAGCCTATGATGCATTAGGCGCAAACTATGTACCTATCTTGCACCAAAACTAACTCTGTCTCCAAACAGACCGAAGCGAGATTCCATATGACACATGTCATCTAGGAGTTCTATTGGGGTGCGTCCAAATGGATTTCTTAGCATATGTGTTGACACCGTTTTTTGGGCACGTGTCCATGATCGGTAGAGTGCAGGTCGGCAAGACAAGACAGCAGTGCTTGATCCACAGGATGAGTTGCCGATGAGGATGGTTGCCGATGGAGAGACGGCTGAACGTGACCAAGTCCATAGGTGATGATGTGTTTGTGCCGATGATGTGGAGGAAGGACCTGGAGGTTGCCGATCGGCTTGTGGAGGTGTTCCAGTTTGTCACGGAAGGATAGTTTTATATTTTCCTTAGTTATTTAGATCGTTTTGTATACGGATTCTGTTTAATTTGGAATTCGAGTTCTAGTCGTGTCTGGTTGTAGCTCTGCGAGCAGGGTATAAATGTAGACCCTGAGGCTTTGTAAAGAGACATCTATCAATCAATCAAACACAAGTTTTTACTCATATTCCAGTACCTACTTTTCGACGACTTCGTCATACTTTTTCCTTTTCATTACGAGTTCTTAGGAATTCGTCGACTTAAGCTTGACGTGTTCTCAAGTTCCGAGTGAATACTTCTTGGCCGTGGCATCCGGGCGCATCGCTGTTGTCGGGACCAAAGTATTCGAGCTACCACCTTTGCCGATAGTAAGGTCAAATCGGCTGGCACGCCTTAACGTTTAAATCGGGTATTAGCCCTTTGTGTTTGCAGATCAGCTTTTGCATCAACACATATTTTGGCACGCCCAGTGGGACCAGATTCAAGATCAAGATCAACATCTCGACTACTGAGTTTGATCAGGAGAACGTCATCCCCGTGACAGAAGCCAATCTCAAGGATGAGCAGAAGCAAGCTATTGCTAAAGCCATGGAGGATTACAAGCAGCAATGCCTGTGGTCCTTCAGCATGAACAGGAGCGGCGAGGTGATCCAGAAGGATGCGCTGCCGATGCCTCGGCAGGTTACTTTTGGTGCCAATCCTGGGAAACTTCAAGACATGGTTGATAATGCTATTAACCGTGCCTTAATCAATCAAGCTAGTGTGCTGTCCAATACGGTGTTCAATGCCATGGCTAGAACTTTCAAGGAAGGACAGTTGCCACCAAATTATGTGAGCCCTTCTCATCATCAGCCAGGATCACCGGTGGTCACAGCTCCATCGGCTGCTACAGCCGCTGCAGGTGCGGAAATCCCTATTCCCCAAGCACGTTAGGAGTCACTAATGCACAATCTACGCCGATGATAACTAATCCACCGGCTTTAGATGAACAGATCAAGCTCACTACAGATCTATTGGCATTGGCAATGTCAGGACCAGTTCCTCCTCCTAACTGGTGGGGTTTCGGTATGCCCCCGGAATACTTGAAGACACTTTGCACATCTCAGGCAACTGATATGAGAGGCAAGACCCTATGGCATCGGCACCTCCAAATATGCCGATGAACCAGAGTCCCCAGTATACTACAACCACTACTGCAAGGCCTTACACTGGGAATTCTCAAGCTCCAACGTTCCAGATGCCTAACGCGTCGGTAGACTCAATGCTGATGCAACAGAGGCTTATGACTCAACCAGGGTATGTCAATTCAATGATGATGCCCAATTATCAGTCATCGGCAGGGCCTATGCCGATGAACGCTAATAGTGGATGGCTTGGGCAGCAAGTTTTTCCGCAAACACCCCAACAGAATCATCAGGCTACCGAATTTCAGCAAGGCCATATAACAGAACCGACCAAATTATAAGAGATTAAGCCTAACAGTGACCATTTGCATAGTCAAACCATCATGCTTAAGCCCATATAATCCCGGTAGTCCGTGAAATCTCGAAGGATATCAAACCACATATCGCACAACAGCCAAGATCGTAATAAGTTTAGCGGTCGCCATTCACAAATACATCCAGATTACAACATTCATAAAATACATCGGAGTTCTTAAAGTTATTACAAACCAAGTTCTTCAAGGGGCGGAAGCTTCATAGTTCGAAAATACAACACACACGCTTAGTCTGATACAGTGCCATAGTTCGGTCATTCCCACAAAAGCAGAAGAAAAGACGGAGTGACCATCGCCCTTGGTCTAGTCATCACCCATGGCTGGGTACAGACAGAGAATGCAATAACCATAGTACATTTGACCATCTGCAAAACAACATGGGAGTAGAACCCTGAGTACGAGAATGTACTCAGCTAGACTTACCCGTCATAAACTTAAAATAAAGACTCATCAAGGATCATGAAGGCTATATAGTGGGGTAGCTGACAACCACTTTGCAAAACCGCCGGATTTTACTATCATAACCTACATAAGTCTTTCTTCTTTTAATTGGCTCAAGTTAAAAGTATCATTACCTATCATCTAGGTTTGCACCTGCACTATTACAAGCAAGTATAGCAATATGATGGTACCTCCTTGTGGGGGTATAAACCCCTATACCCTTACGGCTAGACTTCAGCCAGGAAACTTGGCCCACTACGAGACGAGTTCAAGGCTTGATCAGACAGCCCGGAGTTTCGCGCAAGGAAACAAGACGTGGAGATCAAGCAGAATTCTAGTCGGTTAGAATAGGAATTGATATCGAATTATCTATGGCAATTGTAACCGACTAGGATTAGTTTCTAGATCTGTAACCCTGCCCTCCAGACTATATAAGGAGGGGCAAGGGACCCCCCTAGGACATCATATTCTCTCAGCACAAATCAATACAACCAGACGCAGGACGTAGGTATTACGCCAACTCGGCGGCCGAACCTGGATAAAAAGCTTGTCCGTGTCTTGCGTCACCATCGAGTTCGTAGTTCGCGCACCGTCTACCGATAAACTACTACCGTGGGTATACCCCAAGGTAGACTGCCGACTAGCTTTCGTCGACAGTGGCGCGCCAGATAGGGGGTGTGCGTGCAACTTTTCCGGCGCATCTACAGTTCCATTGGGTGTGTCCAAATTGATTTCTAAGCGTATGGTATATTCCATGCAAACCGTGCACCTATCTTGCATCAAGATTAGAGCTATCTCCAAACAGACAGAACCAAGATTCCACATGAGCCTCTTCACCAAGGAGTACCATCGCGTGCGTCCAAAGTAGTTTCTTAGCCTATGGTGCATTAGGCACAAACCGTGTACCTATCTTGCACCAAAACTAACACTATCTCCAAAGAGACCGAAGTGAGATTATATATGACACACGTCATCTAGGAGTTCTATTGGGTGCTTCCAAATATATTTCTAAGCAAATGGTACGTTCGATGCAATTCGTGCACTTATCTTGCATCAAGATTAGCACTGTCTCCAAACAAAGCAAACTGAGCTTCCACTTAAGCCCCTTTACCCAAGAGTATCATCGGGTGCATCCAAAATGGTTTCTTAGCCTATGATGCATTAGGCGCAAATTGTGTACCTATCTTGCACCAAAACTAACTCTGTCTCCAAACAGACCGAAGCGATATTCCATATGACACATGTCATCTAGGAGTTCTATTGGGGTGTGTCCAAATGGATTTCTTAGCATATGGAATGTTCCATGCAAACCGTGCACCTATCTTGCATCAAGATTAGCACTATCTCCAAACAGATCGAACCGACCTTCCACTTGAGCCTCTTCACCTAGGATTATCATCGGGTGCTTCCATAATGGTTTCTGAGCCTATGGTGCATTATGCGCAATCCATGCACCAATCTTGCACCTAAACTAACACTGTCTCCAAACAGATTGAAGCGAGATTCCATATGACACACATGATCTAGGAGTTCTATCGGGTGCGTCTAAATTGATTTCTGAGAATATGGTACGTTCCATGCAAACCGTACACCTATCTTTAATCAAGATTAGCACTATCTCCAAATAGACCGAACCGAGCTTTCACTTGAGCCTCTTCAACTAGGAGTACCATCAGGAACATCCACAATGATTTCTTAGCCTATGGTGCAGTGGGCACAAACCATGCAACTATCTTGCACCAAAACTAATACTATCTCTATTGGAACGAAGCGAGATTCCATATGATACACTTCATCTATTAGTTCCATCGGGTTTGTCCAAATTGATTTCTGTGCATATGGTATGTTCCATGCAAACCGTGCACATATCTTGCATCAAGATTAGAACTATCTCCAAACAGACAGAACCAAGATTCCACTTGAGCCTCTTCACCGAGGAGTACCATCGTGTGCGTCCAAAATAGTTTCTAAGCCTATGGTGCATTAGGCACAAACCATGTACCTATCTTGCATCGAAACTAACACTATCTCCAAAGAGACCGAAGTGAGATTCTATATGACACACGTCATCTAGGAGTTCTATTGGATGCTTCCAAATATATTTCAAAGCATATGGTACGTTCCATGCAATTCGTGCACCTATCTTGCATCAAGATTAGCACTATCTCCAAACAAAAGCAAACTGAGCTTCCACTTGAGCCCCTTTACTCAGGAGTATCATCGGGTTCATCCAAAATGGTTTCTTAGCCTATGATGCATTAGGCGCAAACTGTGTACCTATCTTGCACCAAAACTAACTCTGTCTCCAAACAGACCAAAGCGAGATTCCATATGACACATGTCATCTAGGAGTTCTATTGGGGTTTGTCAAATGGATTTCTTAGCATATGGTATGTTCCATGCAAACCGTGCACCTATCTTGCATCAAGATTAGCACAATCTCCAAACAGATCGAACCGACCTTCCACTTGAGCCTCTTCACCTAGGAGTATTATCCTGTGCTTCCATAATGGTTTGTGAGCCTATGGTGCATTATGCGTAAACCATGAACCAATCTTGCACCTAAACTAACACTGTCTCTAAACAGACTGAAGCAAGATTCCATATGACACACATGATCTAGGAGTTCTATCGGGTGCGTCCAAATTGATTTCTGAGAATATGGTACGTTCCATGCAAACCGTACACCTATCTTGCATCAAGATTAGAACTCTCTCCAAACAGACCGAACCGAGCTTTCACATGAGCCTCTTCATCAAGGAGTACCATTGGGAACTTCCACAACGATTGCTGAGCCTATGGTGCACTGGGCACAAACCATGCAACTATCTTACACCGAAACTAATACTATCTCCAACTAGATCAAAGCGAGATTCCATATGATACACTTCATCTAGTAGTTCCATCGGGTTTGTCCAAATTGATTTTTGAGCATATGGTATGTTCCATGCAAACCGTGCACCTATCTTGCATCAAGATTAGAACTATCTCCAAACAGATAGAACTGAGCTTCCACTTGAGCCCCTTTACCCAAGAGTATCATCGGGTGCATCCAAAATGGTTTCTTAGCCTATGATGCATTAGGCGCAAACTATGTACCTATCTTGCACCAAAACTAACTCTGTCTCGAAACAGACCGAAGCGAGATTCCATATGACACATGTCATCTAGGAGTTCTATTGGGGTGCGTCCAAATGGATTTCTTAGCATATGGTATGTTCCATGCAAACCGTGCACCTATCTTGCATCAAGATTAGCACTATCTCCAAACAGATCGAACCGACCTTCCACTTGAGCCTCTTCACCTATGATTATCATCGGGTGCTTCCATAATGGTTTCTGAGCCTATGGTGCATTATGCGCAAACCATGCACCAATCTTGCACCTAAACTAACACTGTCTCGAAACAGATTGAAGCGAGATTCCATATGACACACATGATCTAGATGTTCTATCGGCTGCGTCTAAATTGATTTATGAGAATATGGTACGTTCCATGCAAACCGTACACCTATCTTTCATCAAGATTAGCACGATCTCCAAACAGACCGAACTGACCTTTCACTTGAGCCTCTTCAACTAGGAGTACCATCGGGAACTTCCACAACGATATCTTAGCCTACGGTGCACTGGGCACAAACCATGCAACTATCTTGCACCAAAACTAATACTATTTCCAACTGGACCGAAGCAAGATTCCATATGATACACTTCATCTATTAGTTCCATCGGGTTTGTCGAAATTGATTTCTGAGCATATGGTATGTTCCATGCAAATCGTGCACCTATCTTGCATCAAGATTAGAACTATCTCCAAACAGACAGAACCAAGATTCCACTTGAGCCTCTTCACCGAGGAGTACCCTCGTGTGTGTCCAAAATAGTTTCTAAGCCTATGGTGCATTAGGCACAAACCGTGTACCTATCTTGCACCGAAACTAACACTATCTCGAAAGAGACCGAAGTGAGATTCTATGACACACGTCACCTAGGAGTTCTATTGGGTGCTTCCAAATATATTTCTAAGCATATGGTACGTCTGATGCAATTCGTGCACCTATCTTGCATCAAGATTAGCACTATCTCGAAACAAAGCAAACTGAGCTTCCACTTGAGCCCCTTTACCCAAGAGTATCATCGGGTGCATCCAAAATGGTTTCTTAGCCTATGATGCATTAGGCGCAAACTATGTACCTATCTTGCACCAAAACTAACTCTGTCTCGAAACAGACCGAAGCGAGATTCCATATGACACATGTCATCTAGGAGTTCTATTGGGGTGCGTCCAAATGGATTTCTTAGCACTTGGTATGTTCCATGCAAACCGTGCACCTATCTTGCATCAAGATTACCACTATCTCCAACACAGATCGAACCGACCTTCCACTTGAGCCACTTCACCTAGGAGTATTATCGGGTGCTTCCATAATGGTTTCCGAGCCTATGATGCACTATGCGCAAACCATGCACCAATCTTGCACCTAAACTAACACTGTCTCCAAACAGATTGAAGCAAGATTCCATATGACACACATGATCTAGGAGTTCTATCGGGTGCGTCCAAATTGATTTTCGAGAATGTGGTATGTTCCATGCAAACCGTACACCTATCTTGCATCGAGATTAGCACTATCTCCAAACAGACCGAACCGAGCTTTCACTTCAGCCTCTTCACCTAGGAGTACCATCGGGAACTTCCACAATGGTTTCTGAGCCTATGGTGCACTGGGCACAAACCATGCACTTATCTTGCACCGAAACTAATACTATCTCCAACTGAACCGAAGCGAGATTCCATATGATACACTTCATCTAGTAGTTCAGTCGGGTGCATCTACAGTTCCATTGGGTGTGTCCAAATTGATTTCTAAGCGTATGGTATCGTTCCATGCAAACCGTGCACCTATCTTGCATCAAGATTAGAGCTATCTACAAACAGACAGAACCAAGA